>NC_133328.1:124199627-124224627 GCF_042186555.1 Aquarana catesbeiana
ACATCATGTCTAATAACAGAGAGGTAGATGGGCTTGGGACTTTGGCAGTGACAGAAGGCCTAAAAGTAGCAGAAGGTATGTGGGGAATCGGCAATCCATCCTCACTGAAATGGGATGGCTCCTTAGTCCCTTTCATGTGGTAATACAGAAGAGGCCCGCAACTGAGGCTTGTTGCCCAAGGTGTAAATGTCATGCTCTTCCGATGGTATGACCCGCAACTCGTCATGGTCTTGTACTCAACAGTGAGCAAATCCCAGATTTGGCAGGTACACAAGGCCTGTGTCCAGCACTGGAATAGGCTTCTTCCAGGGAAGTACCTCTCGCGACATAGCAACGTGAGCCACGTAGCATAGCACGTAGAGTTCTGGGAAGCGTCTGGGTTTCGGATGTTATATTCATGCCCCTTATAGGGATTGCAGCCAGTCTGGCGACAGTTCCTGACTCAGGAGCCAATCTGAAGCACAGCAGTCATGTTCCAAGTCTCTGGACAAGCCTGGGCAAGTTCTAGAAACTAATTAACTACAGCCATGGTCTCTTTAGTGGTGGTCTTCAGGTGCATGAGGTGGGCATTAACCTGCTAACTACACAAAGTATGTGGGCGGGGCCTACTCGCTCTGCCCACAGGGGTACCTTTCTCATGGAGCATGCTCATCAATGCCAAGGATAAGGCAGAGACGGCGGTCATCTGAAAAATATAATATTAAGGCAGTTCCTCAACTTTGATATGAGCCTTCACATTATGTGCAGTAAAAAAAAAAAACATACAGAGTTCCTCTGAAAATTGTCTTGTCTCATGTCATTATACACTGTAATGTGTATGTTGCATTTATTAAGCAAGAGTCCATTATGGCATTGTTCATGACTTGGATATTGCCGGAAGTCCCGGTGCCTTCAGTAATCCCGGTTCTATGAACAGAACTGACCAGTACAGCAAGGGGAAAGGACCTCAGCCTTCCCCATTTTTATAGCACAGGTAGGTTGGCTGGGAACAAAAAGCCTGGGAACTGAGCCTGCAACAGTTAACTCTTACCCCAGTCTGGGCCAGCTGCTATTTCACTAGTAACAATACATTTCAAGCTGCCTATATGTATACCCAGCTTTATTTGTCGCTTCTGGTCATAACCTTTTAAGAGGCCCATTGACCATATGAATATCATTGACTAAGCAGATTACATCTACATTTTAGCATGACATTGCTTTCACCGCTATTCTCTTGATCTAGACAGACCTTAAGGGGTTGTCTCTTGACCCCAGCTCTCTATACTACTTCCTATCACACCTAATCCATATCCTCTTACTCTCCTGCCTGTTTGTTCCCCTTCCCATTTCCCTTCCCCACCTTCCAAATTCCTACTACTTTTCCTTTAGATTTAAATACACTTCACCCCCCAACCGTTGCCCACTCACTATATTCTTGCTCTTTGTTACTGTGTTATGATTTGTTGTACCATAGTCATTTGATGTTACAATTCTATGTTATTCCTTTTCTCTTTGACGAAGTAAGTAATGACAAACAGTGCGCATTCTGGGCCGCTTACCCGCATGTTCACAGCCGGTAAGTGTCTGGGCCCATGCAGCCACTACATTCCTTTTGACATAAATGAGAATTTACCAACATCCAAGAAAAAAAAACACCCTAAACAAAGCCCATCTTTTTAAAAAAAAAAAAAAAAAGGGAAGACCTGCAGCAGTTTAACCCAAAATAAAAACCCTATCAATATAGAAAAAAATAGCCATATACCCCCACATTAAATGAAAATCCCAAAATACCATGCCCTTTTTTTTAAGGAGGAGCCTTGCATTAAAAAAAAGTTTGCTATCGTCAGGACAGCAACTAAAAGTGAGCGCTAATAACAAATCAACCACAAAAATCCCCAAATGATAAGAACATAAAAAGGAGCAAAGCTGTGAATTGCCCAAAAGCTAGCAAACAAAATTTACATATAGATTCCTAACTGACCCGAACTTCTAGCAATGCAGTTTGTCAGTTGTACCTGCAACACCTTCCTTTGGGGTAGATTTACTAAAGGCAAATTGACTATGCACTTTGCAAGTGCAGTGGCACTCATTTTTAAAGAGTTTAGTAAATGTGGTAAAGGTCTGCTGATTTTCATCATCTAATCACATTCAAGAAAATGCTTGTTTTTATTTCTCTTGCACCTGATTGGGTATTCTTTACAAACTGAAGCTTCACCACATTATATGTATTAAGGAAAATAAGTGCAACTGCACTTGCAAAGTGCACAGTCTATTTGATTTTAGTAAATCAACTCCAATGGTTACTTTGTGCCTCTCTTTTTATAGTGAGGGGAATGACTTATGCAAGAACCTCCTCAATGGCCCTTCTAAACCTGCTGGCTATATAGGTTGAAGGTCATGCAGGGCATTATGGTTTAAAAAATTTCTTCCAGGTGAATTTTAAAAAAAGCAGGCCAGGATCTCAAATCTCATATTCACAGGATTCACCTCGAACAGTAAGCCCTAACTTCATCTCTGTTAAGAAATTTAGGCTGTTCCTTCCCTCACTCCTCCAAAAGACCTAATACCCAAATATGTGCTAGGGAAATTAAAAACACAGAATTTACTAAGCTTGGTGAACATTCTTGGGGTTTCCACCTACAATTCATAAAGATGCTCGGAGATAGGTGGTTTATGATAGCCTTTTTCAACCAGGGTGCCCAGGCACCCAGGCGCCCTGGGGTGCCCTGAGTTGTCTTCAGGGGTGGCTTGGCAAAATACCTAGAAATTGCCCAAAAGCGATTTTACAAGCCAGCAGGCGGATCAAGCCTATCTATTAGTTACACAAAGCCACAGGTTTTCTTTGCATACTTCCAGCCGCCAGAGTCCTAACAACTAATGATGGCATCGGTTGATAAGGAGGACGTCGGGCACCTGCCCCTCTCCTTCAGCACCACGGTCACATTAGCTGAGTGAGGGAGAGAAACAAGGGAGAAGAGAAACATTGGAATACTAATCAGTACCAGTGTGCAAAGATTTAAGCTAATGTTTTTGCTTTGGAAGAATAAATCACCTCTAATGATGGGTGTCCTATGCATGTGGATGTTGCTACAATATGCAAAACTATTAGTTTTGTTTTTGTTTTTTAATTTTAGAATGGGATGCCTCGGAGTTGTGTGAAATTTTAAAAGTGTGCCTTGACTGAAAAAAGGTTGAGAAACACTGGTTTATGCCATGCACAAGCTTTCACAAGCCACATAAGTTCACCCCCAACTCCCCAGTTCATTGTTAGAGATGTGCCCATCTATATACAGCCTAAAGTTGGTCTTAAATATGAGATATGTAGGGGGCGTGGCCTGAAGCGGCATGGAATAGGACGCTGAGACGCTGAGCTCCGCCGGACACATATCCTTTCCAGCATATCCTGCCGGCATTACCGCATCCAGACGCCCCAAAATCAACACCCCACACGGGGCAAGCATAAGCAATATGTCGCCACCAAAAAAAACGGCCACCACGACAGCCAAGCTGGATCAGTACCGCCATCAGGAGCGGAGCTCCCCAGGCCAAGATGGCGGCGCCGCGAGGAGAGAGGAGACGGCGGTGAATGCAGACACTAACAAGGTACTAGAAGCAATAACTGTTTGTCAGGAAGCTATTGCTGTATGCCAATCCTCCCTCACAGCCAGAATAGAGGAGGTTAAAGTGGACATCTCCTTAGTGAGACAGGATTTCCAGAAGCTCAGGGAGAGGGTCACAGAAACGGAAACTAGGATTAGCATGATGGAGGACTCCCTCCCCCCTCTTCAGCATTCTAGTGAGGCCATGCAGGCACAAGTGAACCAGCTCCTACAGAAACAAGATGACCTTGAGAATAGAATCAGAAGGTGCAACCTCAGATTCATAGGCCTCCCAGAGGGGGTAGAGGGAAGGGACCCCCCGGAGTTCTTGGAAACTTTATTATGTGACACCTACGGCAGAGCAGCATTTTCCTCTACATTTACCGTCGAACGTGCACACCGCATGTCAGGCAGACCTCCACCAGTGGGCGCTCCACCTCGCACCTTTATTGCCAAATTCCTGAACTACAGGGACAGAGATAGTATACTACGTCTCAGTCGTGAAAAAGGCAATATTCCATATGGCAATAAAACAATAGCTGTCTTCCCAGATTTTTCTGCAGAAGTACAAAGAAAACGCAAGACCTTCATGGAAGTGAAGCGCCGCCTGCGTATTAAAAACATCAAATATGCAATGCTCTTTCCAGCCCGCCTGCGAGTGGAAGGAGAAAACAGAGCCCATTTCTTTGAGGATCCTGAGGAAGCCATTGCCTGGCTGGAACGAAGAGATGCATAGAGGCTCGTTAGTAGGATGACCCGGCTTAATTAATGCCAGCAAGATGGGGCAATAGACTGCATGTGGACATTGCTCTCTGCTACACCTGCCCCGAAACGACAAAAACCTCACACACGGTTCATCAACACTTGATTTCGGTAAGGCCCTCTGTGTATGTGTGCCGCTTGGATGATTCTTGGCGCAACAGAGGCCAGTTAAGTATACATTTTATTCCCCTCCTTGTGAAGATATACCTGGACAAAAAGCTCCCAGAGAGTCAGGATGCACAAACGACATGTCTGGAGTGTTATCCTAATCCCCCTACTTTTTTTTTTTTTTTTTTTTTTTTATAAAATTTTTATTTTCATTTTATTTTATACTTTTTAAGCCATACCTCTCCGGCGGAGGAAGGCAACTGGCTAATGGGCTCACTGCAGTAAGTGGGCCCAGTTCTACGGTATGCTCTGTTATGCAGCGCAGTTTCGCCCTATCATACCCAACCTAAGATGGTTTGCAACATGTGACGTCATACAGTGTGCATTAGCTGCCATTGCGGAGATGAGGATTACTCTCTCTGCCCTGGCAACATTAGCAATCTTTCTTACTCTTTTTGCTCACCATACTTTTTCTGCAGGTTGGACGATGTTTATGCCATGTTGGCAGTTAATGGGGAAAGCCCGCACCAGTTGGGGAATGTGTTGGGCAGGGAGGGGGGTTTGCAATATATATCATAATGTAAGGCGAAATCCCTACATTTGGCTCGTTATACTTGTATTATGCTTGCTACCAGACGCTAAAAATACAAAACTATACCTCATTTTATATTTGCCCATGTTAATTCTCAAACAATATGTAGTGGTGGACGGAAGTCGTGGAGCTCAATATTTACAATATCTTATCATATGGCTACCCTAACATTTCTCACATGGAATGTACGTGGGGTGAGAGATCCAATTAAAAGATCTGCGGTATTCACTTTACTCAAACAGCAACGAGCCGATGTAATGGTTTTGGTAGAGACACATGCTGAGGGCTCTGTTCAAAGAGCGCTCAAACGCCCTTGGCTGGGATGGATATACCATTCCGTGCACACCTCACACTCTAGAGGAGTTTCCATTCTTATTGCCAAACACACCCAGTTTGAGCTCCACGGCTTGATGTCGGATCCACAAGGTCGATATGTCTTTTTAAAAGCCAAGTTATATGGTGAAATGATCTTATTAATGGCATTCTATATACCTCCACCATTTCAGACCTCCATTCTTGTAGAAGGGTTTAATTTTATGGCCTTACACCCTAATATACCAACGATGTGGTTGGGGGATTTCAATAATGTTTTGGACCCTACACTAGATAGAATGACTAACTCCTCTATACCTAACGCCCCTCAACATTTAACAAGATTTGCAAGATTATTGCAGGATTTTGGTTTGGTGGACGCGTGGAGATGCAGGAACCCCTCATCCCGGATGTATTCGTGCTTCTCCGCGTCTCGCCGCACTATGTCTCGTATTGACTTAATACTGATTTCTAGAACGCTCCTTCCCAAATTGATAGACGCAGGTTTTTCTCCTAGATCATTATCTGACCACTGCCCATGTTGGGTTAAACTCTCCTTTCACCATAACAGACCACCATTCTCTTGGAGACTAAACCCTTTTTGGCTAACTCTTTTTACAGCAGATGATGATCTCTCCTCACACTGGTCACAGTTTTTTGAGACCAATGTAGGCTCAGCATCCCCCCAGATAGTCTGGGAAGCTTTCAAAAAGCACGCTCGCATGACACTTACTACTCACATTAACAAAATAAAGCGCTCCTCTGGGGCAGTTATTACTGCGGCCACAGAGAATCTGCTTTCAGCCGAAAAGGCATTTACAGAAGACCCCACTCCAGATAAGGCAAATAACCTCAAGCTTTGCTCTAGGGTCACTGACCAACTCTTGTACGAAAAATCTAAAAGAAAACTTTTTTTCCAAAAACAAAAGCTATTTGAGCAAGGGGAAAGAGCAGGCAAACTACTAGCCTATCTTGTACACCACGAAGACAGACCCCCAGTCGTAATATCGCTTTACTCCCCTGACGGCACTCTTATGACAGAACCGCACCAAGTCACAACAAGGTTTCGAGACTTCTTTACTACACTTTATACTTCCAAGGCCCCTACGGATAATACCTTAATGGAAGCTTTTTTAGATGATATAAGTATCCCCCACCTAACGGAAGCTCAAATAGAGATTTTAGAGGCCCCATTGACAGCAGAAGAAATTACCAAAGCCATTAAGGAATTCCCCAAAGCTAAGGCTCCTGGCTCCGATGGATTACCAGTAGAATTCTACTCCTCTCATTTAGAAATACTTGTTCCCCGACTACTACAACTTTATAACTCTATCTTTAATAGCTCCGACTTGCCAGCGTCTATGCGGGAGGCTATAATAGTACTAATCCCCAAACCCGGCAAGGATCCGCACCTCCCGGAGTCTTACCGCCCTATTTCCCTGCTACAGGTGGATGTAAAAATAATAGCAAAAATACTAGCCATACGCCTAAACACAGTTATATTGTCCCTAATACATGAAGACCAGGCTGGCTTTATGCTAGGGCGAAATACATCTTTTAACCTCCGTAGATTGTTTATCAATTTACAAGCAACACATGACAATCCAGGGTCCAGAGTGGTTGTGGCTCTGGATACAGCCAAAGCATTCGACTCCGTCGAGTGGAACTACCTTTGGACCTGCCTAGCTCGTTTTGGATTCGGCCCCAGATTTATAAAATGGATCCAAATCCTTTACCAAAACCCAGTCGCAAGAGTAGTGGCAAATGGCTGGCCATCTGATCAATTCTCCCTATTTAGAGGCACCCGACAGGGATGTCCTCTGTCGCCATTGTTATATGCCCTAGCGGCGGAACCATTGGCAGTTGCGATACGGGCACATCCGGGTATAGTGGGACTCCGGAGGGGTGAGGTAGTGGAAAAAATCAGCACATATGCGGATGATACTCTGCTGTACCTGGATGACTCACAGGAATCTCTCCCAATAGTCTTAGACCTGATAAAATGCTTCGGAATGTTCTCTGGACTAAGGATTAATTGGGATAAATCCCAGATACTCCCTCTAGATAGCTTCCCACTAAGCCGAGACAGGACCACACTTGCTTTACAGACAGTAGACAAAATAAAATACCTAGGAATACAAACAACCCGGGATCCATCAGACTACATCTCCCTTAACATAACGCCACTGATCGATATGATCAAACAGAAAACACAAATATGGGCACGCCTCCCACTTGGAGTGACGGGTCGAATTAACCTAATAAAAATGATCCTACTACCAAAAATCCTGTACATGATTTGGCATTCACCTGTATACCTCATACTCAGACACTTTAAAGTAATGGAAACTCTACTCAAGCCGTTCGTCTGGGGTAATTCTAGGCACAAACTACCCTGGCAAAAGTTAAAGAACCCTACTGACCTAGCTGGACTGGCACTCCCTGACTTCAATATGTACTACCTCGCATCTCAGCTTTCACAAATTTTCCACATCGACAAAATAGACCGAAACAGATTTTTATTTCTTTTATGCCCAAAATGGATACAACAGACTCTAGACCCATTATTATCAATGATGGAGGGGAGAGCTGGTGAGGGCTTGGGAACGGACCGCAGATCTTTACTATACCAATATAAGAAAATCTGGGACATAGCATCAAAAAAACTTTCTATTGAATCACCGAACATTTATACTCCCATATGGCACAATGAGTCCCTCCCAGAGTTTAGACGCATGCAGGACACCGAGATATGGAGCGCTAGAGGAATAATATACCTGACACACATAATAAATAATGGGAGATTGAAAACATTTGAAACTCTAAAGTCGGAATTTGCATTACCCAACTCCATGTTTTTTAGATACATACAATTAAGACACGCCTTTCATACACAATACCCCACAGACGAACTTACCCTAAATGACAATCCATTAATGGCCGCCATAAAATTCCCAGATCCCAAAAAAATGATCTCTCAATTCTACGCCATGTTAACTACTCCACAGGCAACTGTCCAAGCATATGCTCTGAAAACTAAATGGGAAGATGAAATAGGTATTATTGAGGATGATGAGTGGAGCGATGCCCTAGATACATGCAAATTAGTATCCCCTAAAATAGCAGACCGGCTCACTCAGATATTCATCACACACAAATCTTACCTCACGCCACTTAGGATCTCAAGATATAAGAGGAACCAATCCACTAACTGTCCAATGTGTAACCATGCCGCAGGCACCTTCTTTCACCTAATATGGCATTGTCCTAAGATCCAACAGTT
The DNA here is from genome assembly GCF_042186555.1 of Aquarana catesbeiana. Taxonomy (NCBI): domain Eukaryota; kingdom Metazoa; phylum Chordata; class Amphibia; order Anura; family Ranidae; genus Aquarana; species Aquarana catesbeiana. Next base: position 124,208,263 of record NC_133328.1, read on the forward strand.
TTGGTCTCAGATTATAAAATTCCTACATGATACCATGGGCTCGCCCATCACACTACAACCAAAACCGTGTTTATTGGGAATTTTTCCTGACCCGGAAATTAACAAATTTACTAAAATATTCTTACAAGAATCTCTCTTCTCAGCTCGTAAGGTAATAGCCAGAGTATGGATGAGACCCACACCACCAGAATTTTCACAATGGGTGCTAGAAATAAATAATTCTCTGCCATACAAGAAAATAATTTACTCCCATAGAGGATGCCCTACCAAATATGAAAAAGTGTGGGAGAGGTGGCTCAGCTCCCCAGATACCTGCACCGAAAGGATCTAAGCTACCCTAGTTCACGAGCCTTACATTTACAGTGCTCCTGTTTTCGATCGAGGTCCCTACACCACAATGTATTGCAAAATGAGGTCATGTTAGATAAATGAAGTCAAAATAACATAACAGAATGTATACACTATCAACTTGAATGTCTTACTCATTATGATACTCACATGGGGGAAAAGTTGTTTCGGGGGTTTTTTTCTTTGTATTTAGTGATAATACATTAAGCTATATATACTGAATGTAATCCATGTCAAGATTTCATGTTGTATGTAATCTCCTGTACTTGTTCAATAAACAGAATTTTACAAAGGAAAAAATATGAGATATGTGTTGTCCACTCCATTTTTAAAAACTTCTCCAAACATTTTCCTGGAAACTATACAGGCGCTGCCAGTGTTTCTTCCCTTCTCCACTATCCTCTAAATTCATAAACATGAAAGCTTGGAAAACTTGTAGGTGGTTAGTAAGAACTCTTTTGATGCTTGAATCAGGTCTGCATGTCCAACTGTCATCTGAGGTCTTTGGCCAGCTTAATGATTCTTTTATCAGCACACTGAAAGTCTTTGAGTGCTGATTTGTACACTGTATTATAAAAACATGGTGATTACTGTCAGTGTCTTCATCCAGACAGATCCTTGAAGCCTATTTTTAGCTCAGTTCAATATGCTTTCACCATCCTGAACTCACAGAGCAGTACTCCACAGGGTGCTTGTCCAACTGGCCATGTGAAGGCCATGGTAGTAAAGCTGGGGGATTTTTTTTTTTTTTTTTAAGAATCACCCGGCTGCAAATGCTTTACATACTCTGGTAAATGTATAGAAAAATTATAGGTGTAATGTGAGTATCTTACAGGTAGACAATGTATATTATAATTGTTACAGGTATTTATATAGCGCTGACAATTTACGCAGCGATTTACATATATTATACATTATTCCCATCAGACCCTGCCCTCCAAGAGCTTGCAATCCAAGGTGTATAAAGCGTTAATAGGCTGATATCTCTGTTGATGTGTCATGGTTGAAGTCCTTGTTTGTTTCATTGTTTATATGTACTCTTCTATCCTGATGGTGATGAGCTCCTGATTTACCTTGCAGATTTAGCAGTGGATTTTCCCTGCTCCGGGCCCAGCCTGGCCATCCCATGGGACACCAATAACAAGCACTAATTGGACAGCGATACATCAAAGTCAATGCTGAGACGGTTCCTCCAAGCCTGAGAAATCTTCAGCTCACCTTTCCATCTCCACACCAGCATGGCTGTGATCGGTGGTGCCAAGAAATCCCACTCATTATGCACAGCATCTATTTGATAAGAAAAGTTCATTTGTCACATTTCTGCTGCCTACACATTGTATGGTAATCATTCTAAATGATTATTCGGACAAATCTCTAATCCCTCTCATCGCTGCTTCGATTTTCCTTTATGAATTATCTGAATGCGCTAATTAACTAGAAAATGAGGAGAAGGAGAAAGTCCCGCAATAAAGAAGGCAAACAGAGAAAAAAAAAAAAAAAGCACAAAACTCCATCATTGCAAAACACTCACACATCCGAAGTATGGAGGAATATTATAATACACAGGAGATGGGATCATTCTAGGTTACTAATTAGACTTTACAACAAGACTTTGCTGTACCATGTTTGTTTCTGTGTGTGTCCAGGGACAATGCAAATTACAGATGGCAAATACTGGATAGATAGATAGATAGATAGATAGATAGATAGATAGATAGATAGATAGATAGATAGATAGATAGATAGATAGATAGATAGATAGATAGATAGATAGATAGATAGATAGATAGATAGATAGATAGATAGTACTTGTCTATTCACAATCCCATTGATCAGTCGGGCAATAAGAACTGGCTAGTAACCCCTACAAAATGAAATTGATTTCTTTACTGTCCCTGGTCACTTTACTGTATCAAGCATATCAAGATAGAGAGAAAGAACGTTAGATATAGTCTAACATACATTGTATCATATATAGATAGAAAGATCTATAAATATAGAAATACTCATTTTGCTTTTCACAATCTTTAATTGCATGTATATATATATATATATATATATATATATATATATATATAAAAAACATTATTCATTTCTTGAGCCTTTCTGTCCACTTTACTGTTCATTTAAAAAATGTTGTGTTTTATATCAGATTCTTTCTTTCTTTCTTTCTTTCTTTCTTTCTTTCTTTCTTTCTTTCTTTCTTTCTTTCTTTCTTTCTTTCTTTCTTTCTTTCTTTCTTTCTTTCTTTCTTTCTTTCTTTCTTTCTTTCTTTCTTCATTCCTTCCTCTTATGTTAGATTACAAGAAGACACATATGTACAATGTATGTGGCACAATTGATTTCAGTGTGGGCTTCTGTTTATCTGATAAAGAAGGGACGTGCCCTTGTACCCGGTTGGAGTTTGTACATGGATTTTGATGCGTTCTGCTTATACAGTATTAATTCCAGCGCTATTAGGATGTGTAATTGAGCTCTCCGTGTGTATATAACGGAGATGGACCCAGAGGAAGATTTTACACGGTTTTAGCAAGATGAAAACTGACTCTTTTTCATCATTTGCTGCCAAACAAGACATTTGTTTCCCATTTGAAGCGCCTTCTCCTGTAAGTAATTGTGCCTGTTAACACAATACCTTTCACTGCTCTCTGCTGCTCTATAAATAATTCGGATTGAGATGTAAGGATATGACTTTCACAAGATTGGTCAATTGATTAAATCTGTGACCTGCAATTGCGAATAATTTGGGGAGGCTATTTAAACAGATGAAGGCCTAAATTGCCTTGCTTGTATGTGAATTAATTCCTCATTCATCATCATTATGAAGTGATTGGTCTATTCATACTCCTTATTCTGCAGAAGCAGGGCTGGATTCAAATGAGGCTGCAGAAGACTTTAATATGCTCTTCTTTCTCAAGACTACCCCAGATCCTAGGAAGACTAATAGACGCAGATTTGTTTCTCCCTGTGAACGTTGGGTTCAGAGCTTTGACTTAAATATTTATGCAAACATTTTATTACACATTGATCTAAAGCCACTTAACAAAATAAGCCCTCTGCAAAGCCCGTCTGCTCCATTTAACATCTATCAGCCTTTAAATTCTATGGAACTGTTTAGACAAAATATGTGAACAGATTGGACAGCCCTGCGACCAAAGAACAAGTCTGGAAGCAGCAAGAAAATGTGACTTTGAGACAAATTATTCCATACAATGTATTGCAAGAAAATGTTACTTTGCAACAAATAAAAACATACAATGCATTATGTATCATTGGTTTTTGTTGTGAGTCTAGTGATAACCTTGTCATTGACTTCCTGAAAAAGTCATAAACAATAATTCTGGAAATGATTACAAAGTGTGTTTTTGTATTTCGAATAACCATAAGGAATTATGATAGATAGATAGATAGATAGATAGATAGATAGATAGATAGATAGATAGATAGATAGATAAACTATTTGCATAGCTGAAGTTAAAAAACTCTAAACAGTCTTAATTTAAAGCTGAACTCCAGCCTTTTCTTTCAGTCTTGCTCTCTTCTTCAGCTTTCTCTCTTTTATTGAAAAACATTACTTAGATTCCCTGCACACTGTGAGCTTCTCACAGTGGTGTCCGTTTATGCTGGGCACCCTAGTTTTAGGGTGCCCAGCATCAGCCAACCCTTTCCACTTTAGCCAGACTGCCCCATGCCTGCCCTATATACTTCAGGTTTTTTCGATCGTAGAGTCTCAGTATCACATGTAGATGTTACCAAGGTTGGTCTGCTTTTTTAAGGAAGCTATGTACAGCCATGATCTGCCTACACTACATAGAGAAGCGCATACACCCAGCGATGACGTCACTTGGTCTAAAATAATGATAACAGGAATGTTTTATTTAAAACATTTCATTAGCATATTTATGAAAAAAGGAGATGACTGAACCAGGGAATATTATATATATAGAGAGAATGATCTTCAGCTTTAAACAGCAGCAACAGCTTTTGATGAGCCATTGAGCCATGTCCTTTCGCAAACCTGGAGCCATTTGGGTTTAGAAAGGACATGTTTTTTCTGAAACTTTAATAAATAGTTTTCTGAGATTGCTACAATCTCTGATTTGGACTTTATTGGATCTCTTTATAAATGCTTTCACACAAGATTCACACATTTGTTACCCAAGATCAATCATTATTCTAATTGGGTTCATTTGTATAAATTCTGGGTTGAAGTTGTGTGATTCTTGTGTTGAAACATGTAGAAATATACCTTATGGGGTTAATTTAGGAATAGCAAATACATGGATCACTTAGAAAATTTTCCACAGAGATTAGTGAATGGAGAGAAGCTCTGCTGACTTCCATCATCCAATCATGTGCAAGGAAAAAATTCTGGTTTTGTTTCCTTGCACATGATTGGATACTGTTTGAAAAGTGAAATTTCAGCACATTCAGTAATCTCTTGGGAAAATTCTCCTGTAAAGCGAAACTTCCCTTCTGAAGTAAATAGCCTATTTATTAACATAGCAAATCCTATACGTTCGCAGGTAACCCTTATGTGTTTTCAGTAACCACATAAGGATGTATCATCCAGAATATATATATATATATATATATATATATATATATATATATATATATATATATATATATATATATATATATATATATATATATATATATAATAATTTTTTACAATATTATTATTATTTTTTTTTTCTGGTGCACCTGGTAGCCAATCAGCTTATAACTTCAGCTTGTTTGATTAAGCTGGATGGTTTCGATGCAGATCTGCACCAGATTTTGCACTCTCTAGTTTTAGTACATAGTTACATAGTCTGGCTAAATAAAAAGACACAAGTCCATCTAGTTCAGAGGTCTCCAGACTTTTTATTTAAACAAAGGGCCAGTTTACTGTCCTTAAGTGTTTAGGGGGTGAAATGTGATCAATGTGAATAGAAAATGTTCCAGCATCCCTGGTAGTAAACACTGCCCTCACTGGTTTTAAGAGGAGGAATAGTGCCCCATTGTTGGTTTTAGCAGGAGGAACAGTGCCCCATGGTTGGAATCAATGGGAGGAATAAGTGCCCCATGGTTGGCATCAATGAAAGGAATAGTGCCCTATTGACAGTGTCAGTGGGAGGAAGAATGCCCCATCATTAGTCTTAGCAGGAGGAATAGTGCCCAATCTATGGTGTCAGTGGAAGGAAGGGTGCCCTATTAATAGTGTCAGTGGGAGGAATGGTGCATCATCATTGATGTCAGTAGGAGAAATAGTGTCCCAAGGGCCAAATAGAGGCAAGCAAAGGGCCACATGGCCCCTGGGTCACAGTTTGGAGACCACTGATCTAGTTCAACCAATAGATGGAATAAAAAATTATTTTATATATATATATATATATATATATATATATATATATATATATATATATATATCCACAGTTGATCCAGAGGAATGCAAAAAAAAACATTTCGGCTCCATGCATGCACACTGGACTTAAAAAGCGGCATTTGATGTTTCTTTTTCACCTGCCTCTAGAAGCACTTCTATTGTGTTCTAAGTGTCTTTGCACATTATTGACTACTACAGTCATTTTCTGTCAGGAACGTTCAGAGGCAGGAAAAAAAAAACCTTCTCTGTCACGTTTTCTGGAGAAGTTTAGAAGCTATAAAAATGTCAGTCTCTCCTAAACTCCTCTTATCTCTAGGCTCCACCAGGAGCAGAAAAAACGTCAACGTTTTTAGCTTAGGTGGCATAAAAGACACAAATTGAAAGCATATTGTACAAAGTTTAGGTGAGTCTATGAGAGTTTAAGAGCATTTCGTTTATAGACATTTTTTGCACTACAAGCCCCTTTACAAAAGCCAGGAAATGATGTACAGTGACAACACACCTTTTTTTTACTAAAAAAAAGTTGAAACTTGACATTCAGAAGAGACAAGAGGAGTTTAGGAGAGACTGACTTTTTATAGCTCCTAAACTTCTCCAGAAAAACTATAGAAAAGTTTTTTTTTCCTGCCTCTGAATGTCCCTGACAGAAAATGTCTGTAGAAGTCAATGTGCAAAGACACATAGAACACAATAGATGTGCTTCTAGAGGCAGGAGAAAAAACGTCAAACGCCTATAGAATCGATGTTTTTTAAGTCCAGTGTGCATGGAGCCACTTGCATAAAAAATGTTGCTTCTACAAGAGTTTTGTGTTCTGCCTGTAGAAGCAACTCAATGTTATCCTATGTGTCCATGCTCATTAGGACATTTACAGGCATATTTTGAGATCAACTTCCTTCTCATTAGTGTTTCTGATAGGAGCTCACTGGCAGAAAAAACTTGCCAAAAATGCTCTATACTCCAAAGAGAACAGACGTTTTTTAAGCCCAGTGTGCATGATCCAATTTGCTTCAGAAGGGGAAAGCATTCCTTCCTGATTCACCAGGAGGCAATTGGATATTCCCTGGATCAACTTTACCTATAAATATTAGTATCCAGATATATTATGTGTATCTAGGAAAGAATCCAGGCCTTTCTTCAAATAATATATATATAGATATAGATATATATGTATATGTATTATTGTTTGTGTGCATTTGTATTCCAATGTTAGCCTCTATTTAAGATAGAAATGACATATAAGCCAATAAGCCGACTTGACATTCTTTGATTTTGCAGGTCCTGATGATAGCGCCATCCTTTTGACCCCAAGTCCTGGGTCTTATTACAAAACGATTAACACATTTTAGCTGAGAGTGAATAGATCAGGACATGTTTGTGGAACAAAGGTCCAGGGGACTGTTCATTAAACCATTGTAGTTGGCAAGCTGGTGAGCAGGCTGACATATGGTATTGGGTACATGCAGTGACTGCTCAACTTGAGTAAAATAATGTAACAAATCGAGCAGGAGAGTAATTGAAAACAAAGGGACTGTCAGGTGTGATGAGAGGCTGGATTGGCCCCCAGTGATGGAGGAGCCACATGTGGTCAGAGCACACAGGGCTCACCCTAAGCCTTGTCACCCTGCAGGCCACTTGCCACCATTCCAATGATCGCTCCCCACACTAACCAGCAGATTTCTCCTCTAATTTGACACGAAGTCGAAGAGCTGATGAAGGCATGACTGATTACACCCAGAAACTTTCCTGTACACCGTGTAAATTTAGTTAACCAGATCTCCAGTGGAATGATAAATTATTAACCAGCTATTCATATCCTCCCTCCCTTTTTTCCTCGGCTGTTAGCATTGAGCTTTTATTCTAAACATGTAGTTTGCAATCAGTTTGGTCACACTTACAAGAACACGCTTTAATAAGGCAATCAATCACATACTAACAACCAGGGGATGTCGGGGACTGGGCTCAGTTTGCCTTGTATGAATGCAGCATCCTCTGGGATCTCTACAAGTACTTAACCAGATTCTCCTTATTCTTGCAGAGGCCAACACAGCTTCTTCTGCTGGAAAAAAGCCACATAATAATAGGACTAAAGTGCTTTCTCCCTCTAATACTTTTTCCGAATGACTGCCATAGGAAGAAGCAATATGGTGAAGGTTACCGAATTCGTTCACATGCTAGAGGGAATGGGTGACACATAGTAGGACAAGCCAGCTCCATACAAGAATTTTCTGAAACGTGATCAGATTCATGATCCTGGTACAATTACCTAGGAAATACAGTCAATTAAATGTTCCTGAATGGACACTAGGGCTTATCATTGATCGTATATTTGTTAATATTGCTTCGGACATCTCATTTACCTTCTTGTTAAACCCAGCTCCTGTGCTTTCCAGCCACCTGCAGCAAGCCTATTTACCTGCCATGAGTTATTTAGCTGCAGGAAAGCTTTGCAGCCTATCTCCTTCTCCTTCTCAGTGCTTTTATGAGGTTGTCAGGCTTATTTAGTAAGGTAAGGAGCAGTGTACCTAATGAAGTAACCCACAGCAACCAATCAGTAGTCTTCTCTAAATGCTGTGTTTAGCCTTTGTATGGTGTAATAACCCCGAACAAACACATAGCAATCATTATTACTTATTCTGTTTACTCTATTTATCGTAAGCAACAAAAACTAATTAGCAGGGATCTGTCGTTGTTTTGCCATCTCTGTACAAAGTGTTATAACCCACAGGCATCAATCAGCAATCATCTCTCATTGCTCTGTCTATCCTGAACAAAGTGTATTATTCTATAGTACCCAATCAGCAGTCATCTCTCATTGCTCTGTCTATCCTGAACAAAGTGTATTATCTCATAGCAACCAATTAGCAGTCATCTCTCATTGCTCTGCCTATCCTCAACAAAGTGCATTATCCCATAGCAACCAATCAGCAGTTATTTCTCATTGCTCTGCCTATCCTCAACAAAGTGTATTATCCCATAGCAACCAATCAGCAGTCATCTCTCATTGCTTTGCTAATCCTATACCTGTAGTATGGAAGAGCAATCAATTAACAATCACATGTCATTATTCTGCTTATGTTATATAAAGTGTAGTATCCCATAGCAACCAATCAACCATCATCTGTGTTGTTCTGCTTAAAGTGATTGTAAATGATCACTTTGAAAAACAAATATATATATATATATATATATATATATATATATATATATATATATATATATATATATATATATATATATATATATATATTAAAATAAATAAATAAAATTATATAAATTTTCTCCCTTTTTATAGGTGATCACATTCCCTCTGTTCTCAGCTGCATAAGAGCTGGAGGAAGAGAAACAGCAGCACACTAAGCTTTCCAGTGAATGGCTGGGGGGGGGGTGTCAGGACAAGTCTGATCATTGGAGGAGAACACACTGAGTTCCCAGCATATAGCTAGAGAACTGACCATGGTGTGCTCTCCTGCTTAGTATGGTCAGTTTTTAATAGGAAAGCAGAGGGGCTAGCAGGAGCACCAAGGATTTCACACAAAGGAAGCAATACAAAGAGAACAGGATACTTTCTAATACAAGTACATGGTACAGCAAGAACATATCAGGAATATGAAGTGTTGGGGTAACCAAAGCTTTAAGTTATATAAAGCGTAGTATCCAGTAGCAGCCGCTCAACCATCATCTACAAATACTGTGCTTATGTTATAGATAGTGTAGTATCCCATTGCAACCAATCAACCATCATCTGTCATTGTTCTGCCTAAAAAGCGTAGTATCCCATAGCAACCAATCAACAATCACCTATCATTATTCTGCTTATATCATGTATAGCGTCCCAGCATCCAATAGCAACCGATCCACAAACATTGCTTTTTCTTTTCTATACAAGTAACCTATAGTAAACTATGAGCCATCATCTGGTATTGTTCTGTCTGCCGCAAGCAGGTGACATACGATTGGTTGATATGGGTTAGTGCATATCAGTGTACTGTAGAACCAGCGAACGGTGATTGGTTAAGATTAATGATTGTACATCACTGTTTTTCCCTGCCTTGCTAAACTCCCCAAAAATGTTTTTTTTTTTTTCCATTTTATAAAAGATCAAATTACACGGTTGCCCATGATGCTAATATCGATGCTTGTAAATTTCCTAAATTGTGTAATATTTCAAGTTTTAAAGGAAACCTGCCACCAAGAAATGCTTGAACATGCAGCAGTTCACTGTGATAAACTGGCATGTTTTGCAATATGTCAGTATGAAGATGAATGTCACAATGTATGGAATTACTCAGCCATTGAGTATTACGCCTTCCACCCCACATGCGACTTTCTACTACCGTCGGAGATTTACATACAATTCACCAGCACTGGAAAACTGACATGAAAAATCAAGCTATTTTTACTTGCTTTCTGTCTACTCTACTCTTCTTTTTTTATAGAAATGTTTATATTCAAATTTACATTTGTGGCTGTAATTTGTAATCTGAAGTCAGATTGCTACAGACAAAAATGAATGTATGCATTTGGTATTATGAAAACATATGCAGGTTCATCAGTGTATAACATCTAACTTGAAACCACCCTGTACTCTAAATAAATCATAATATTCTATAAGATCGGTGACATCTTTTAGAGAAAAAATGAATACAATTATTCCTTGTGATTAATTTTATTGCGACTTTCAGCAGATTGTTGTAACAGTGTTTATTATGTTGTTGTTATTGTTATAATTTTGGACGGTGCTGAAAATCATTTTTACAAAACAAAAACAAAAAAAAATTAAAAAAAACATTCTTGGCAAAGGAATGCTCTACCCATACCTGAAACACGTCAAAGGACATTAAACGTTAGACAGGTAGACATTTCCATTTGAGCTTCACATGTGCAACAAAAGCAAATATAAATAAACAAATGACATGTAAACTGAACATCCCTGATCATCAAATATGGAGCACAACATAGATATAAAAAATATATAAATAGAATTAAAAGTATAAACTAAAATCCTCATTGTGATTTGGTGAAGATTTGTACACAAGCATAATGGATGGAGGCTGTTAACAGTGTGCCTGTGCACTAATTTGCAGAGGTGGGCGCCTGTCTGCAGAGCTTTGGCGACATAATCCCTTCCCTATGCGGCTTGTTAAGGACTAGCAGAAGGTTTGCACTCTGGGAAAATTATTATACATCCAGAAAGGTCCTCCTTACATATACATCACTTGATAATTTAATCAGTGTGCTCACTTTTCAGCAGCTGAGGATAAACCATTGCCATTCCTTATACAAATATTGTAGTTCTCGGCTCAGACACAACCCCAAGCCCAGTGTTTATTCAAAAAAAAAAAAAGAGTTTAAAATACAAAAACTGCGAATTTCTGCTGTAAGAACCATTCATAGAAGGTGTCATAAATTGGTGGTTTGTTAAAGATGCAGGTACATTGCAAAATAACAATGTATCATCTTAATACTGTGTTTTGTTGATACTTTAAATGTATTTTGTACATTTGGGGGAAAACACATTAATAACCTTATTGTTCTGTGTTAACTTAATATTCAAGTATCCCAGCATGGTAATCCTAAAATCTACACGTCTGCCATTTTGTTACTGACACAGAATAAACAAAAGTGTGGCAATGCCTATAAAATATTCACTCTTTAAAAGTAGTCCTTTGTCTTCTTGAAGATAATGAGCTAACTTTATAGTAAAGTCATTGATCTGGGGGAGAAAGCCTGTGACAACCTGAAAGGTCCTGGAATGCCACCTCTTGACAGGGTGCCCAAAAAAAGACATTGGCAAGCTAGGTAGCTCAGTCAGGGGGAGAGGGTAGGTCCATCCTATCTGGTCAGTGGTACCTCCTCTCTCTGGTCTAGAGGAACAGATGATTTGCTCAGGACCGAAGGGGTGAAAGTCAGGAAGGAGTCTGATCTTGTAGAGGAGGAGCAGGTAAAGTCAGAACCTGTAGGCCTTTGTGCTAGCCCATTGGAAGAGCTGGAGTGGCATGCCAAACAGGAGCAAGGGTTGCCCCCAGTACCAAGTCCATGAGCAGGTGTGGCATAGATGGATGGGTGTCGGAATGCACATAAGAGTTCTGGTCTAGGGTAAGGGTGAGAGAGGACCCTGAAAGTATCCAGTGGTCTCAGTGGTGAGCTGAAAGGATTGGCAGGTGATGCTGAAGTAGTGCCAAGACCCATGTGAGAGTAGTAAGGAAGAGGTAGGTGAGATGGGAAGGGGTAAGGTAGATTGCCAGTGGCAGCTGCGTGGCTCATCATGTAAGTGTAGAAGGCTGGGTCTGCTGGGTGAGGCCAGGTCATTGCCAACCGCTGTCGCTTGTCCTTCATCCTTCTGTTCTGAAACCACACCTGTGAACAGAAAATAACATATTTAGGATGAAGTCAGCCTTCAGAACAGTAATGGATGTGGGGGAACATATTAAATTGGAACTTCACTCTATGAATCAACATTGACAATTTTAAACCTTATGTTGCTGGCATTAGTAAATAGGAAGATATATCATATTTACTTGTTTTAAACTTTTGTAATGTTACATTTCTTTACTTTCTGTCTGGTTTCCAGGCCTAGGTAAATGATGTTATACATCCCAGGAGTCTTCAGGAAGGGAGGAGGGATTTTCTCAGCTAGGCAAGCACTGGTGCCTGCATGCCTGAGCTAAGGGCATATGGATCCCAGGAAGTAAATGCTACATTAATCATCTGCCCTTATTCAAGATTGCTAAGTCCAGAAATGCTAGGAGGTGTTTTTCACATGTATTTTTCAGTAAAATAAAACATGGAGACATGGAAGGGTGAGTTTGTTTTGAATATTAATAATAACTTAAATAGCATCTTTGGTCTGTTGTGCCCAGATGCTGTGTAGTTCCACTTTAATCCAACAAACATTAAAAAGCCATTATATCTTTATTATCTTTACACAAAGAAAAAACACAACTTTAGCTAAAATGAAGATACATAGGGTGGAATAATACCTTGATAGTGATTTCTGGCAGGTTCACTTCTGTGGACCAAGACCCCCATGCTGGGGTAACACCTTGATGATGGTCTCAAGCAGGTTAAAATACATGGACCAAGACCCCCAGGTTGGAATAATACCTTGAGAGTGGTCTCTTGCAGGTTAAAATATGTGGACCAAGACCCCCAGGTTAGAATTATACCTTGATAGTGATTTCTGGTAAGCTATAATCTGTGGGCCAAAACCTTCATGGTTGTCCCTGGCAGGTTAAATATGTGGACCTAGACCTCCAGGCCGGAATAATAACTGGATGGTGATTTCTGTCAGGATAAACTTTGTGGACCAAAACCCCCAGGATGGAATAACAATTTAATAGTGGTCTCTGGCAGATTAATATACACGGACCAATACTCTCAGGCTGCAATAATACCTGGCCTCTGGCAGGTTAAATACATGGACCAAGGCCCCCAGGCTGGAATAATACCTTCAGAGTAGTCTCTGACAGGTTAAAATACATGGACCAAGACCCTAGGCTTCAAAAAAAATCTTGAGAGTGGCCTCTGGACAGTTAAATACATGGACCAAGACCCCCAGGCTGGAATAATAACTTGATATTAATTTCTGGTAGGTTAAAATCTGTAGACCCAAACCTTGATGGTGGTCTCTGGCAGGTTAAATATGTGGTCCGAGACCTCCAGGCTGGAATAATACCTTGGTGGTGATTTCTGTTGGGTTAAACCTTGTGGACCAAAACCCCCAGGATGGAATAATACTTTGAGAGGGGTCTCTGGCAGGATAAAATGCATGGACCAAGACCCTCAGGCTGGAATAATACCTTTATAGTGGTCTCGGGTAGGTTCAAGGCTGCAGCCAGTTCACACCTCCTGGGCCTTGACACATAATTCTCCCTGTAGAACTCCTTCTCCAGACGTCCTATCTGCTCCCTGGTGAAGGCTGTCCTGTATCTCCGCATCTGGTCCGCAGAACAGGACATAGAGCTCTGGGACCCTCCGCTTCCTTTGGATGGATCGCTGCCATTCTGAACAGGGCTGCCCCCCATGCTGTCCGAGCACTGACCTGCACAGAACGATCACAAGTCATTAACTCCATTCATGACCTACAAAAGCCTTGGTGGCACTCTTACTAGCAGCCCCTCTGTACCCTTCATGGACACCAAAAGCTATCATTCAAATCCAAATGATAAAAGCTAGCATTGGACGTTATTATTAGAAGTATCTAATTTTAACAGTAGAACTAAACTGTACAATTCTACAAAACAAGACTGTAAAATGCACATTAAAATATATTCATCAAATTATTAATATCCAGGTCACCATCCCTGGGGGCTAGTGGAATGCACATAATATTTTTCATAGACCCCCGGGTCACCTGGCACTGGAAAGAATGGATGGGAGTCGGGAGACGGTCCACTAAGCAGTAGAGGAGCAATGACAGGTCTATGTGGAACTATAAGAGCCATCATCGGTCGTAACCCCTAAATTAGCGTGCATGTACCAATTTCACACCAATCTGTCCAGGCGGCCATGCAATTCAGCAATCTATCTGCTGCCCAATAAATTATGGATAACGACAACCCGAATAGATGTCTTGTAATGAAGATACATGTCCATTATACTGGAGCAGCCTGTAGATACAAAGCAGATGGACACTGCACTGCTATGTGTTCCCCTGGAAGGTAAAGATGGCCATGAGAATTAAAAATGCCTTCAGAATGATTGTTGGTCTAGAGATAAAGGACATTTGTAAGTTGCTTATTGATGGGTCGGAGTTTAGCAAGGTGTGAAGTCTACCTGGGCTCCTCAAAGTCATGTCTGGGCTATGGGAGGGTCACCCGACTGGTGTCCTTTCAAATGTAGCCTGGGCTTTGTGTGTTGGACACCTGAGCCTCCTTTAACATCCAAGAGACAATTTGTGAGCTGGCGCCAGCTACTTGTGAAAGTCAGGGGCTACTGGTCTGCGAGGAGGGGCATGCAAAGCACTACCTAGGCAGGCAGGAGACTCCAAACCCCATGGCATTGTCTTTATGGTTACCTATACACAACGGCCCAGACAAGCTTCGTCATCCTAACCTTTGATCTCTGACACAGGCAAAGGTGTCAAACAACCTACAGAGACCAGCATGCTCCCAGGCCCTGGCACCATACTTATGTGTTATATTAGGTGCCTAATATCTTCTTAAAAGGTATCTAATCTAATATTCAGAAACAAATGTTAAATATTTTGGACGGTTATGATTTGCAGAAAGGATGGTCCTGCACGTTTAGGGATCAACCTCAACATATCTTCGTTTACTATAGAATCGGCATGGCCAGCTACACAGAACTAAACTCTCAATTGTATCTGAAACATTTGCTAAAAATGTAAAAAATCGTATTAATATCATCAATATCAAGCTCAGACCCAGTACAGAAAACATTTTTGTGTGTTGCATACAGTCACAAAATGTTGCTCTAAGTTGTGCACAATAAGCTGAATATAACATATAAGCAATAACCAAATGAGTATGAAATATATATATATATATATATATATATATATATATATATATATATATATATATATATATATATATATATATATATATATATATTCCATATCATGAACAGTAACTGAATAAATCAAGGAATAGATAGATGGATGGATAGAGAGATAGGCAGTATGTATAAACAAGATCAATGTTGAAGTACATTGAGAAATGGATAGATGATAGCATAGGTTTAGGATAGGGTATATAGATAGATACATAGACAGTATGTATAAACATTAAAAATTATTAAATACATTTAGTAATGGAATAGATAATAGTGAAAGGATAAATAGATAGATAGATACAAATTTTATGAGCAATAACTAAATACATTAGGAAATGGATAGATGATAGGTAGATAAGTGGGTAGATAGACAGACAGATACATAGATAGCATTTAGAATATATATATATATATATATATATATATATATATATATATATATATATATATATATATATATATATATATATATATATATATATGTTAGTAAATTAATAGATAGATAGATAGATAGATAGATAGATAGATAGATAGATAGATAGATAGATAGATAGATAGATAGACACACTGATGTGCAAGCAAAATGGAATAAAAGGACAGATAGAGATAGATATAGGTAAATAGATAGATAGATAGATAGATAGATAGATAGATATCAATAGATAGAGATAGATAGGTAGATAGAGATCAGTAGATAGATAGAGATCAATAGAAATAGATAGATAGATAGATAGATAGATAGATAGATAGATAGATAGATAGATAGATAGATAGATAGAGATCCGTAGATAGATAGGGTAGGTACTAGGGTTGGTGGCTGTGACCCCGCACCTTTGCTATGCTGGTAGTCACTATTGGCCGTCGTGCAGTCCGGGGTGCAGCTGACTTCGATCTCCTCGTAGAAATCCGATTCGGTGTCGGAACTGCTGTGATGTCCTTTCCCGGATAAGGAGTCGGGATGGGGAGAGGAGAGGCGCAGCGCCGGAGATCTTCTGCCCGCTCTGGTCCCCGATACAACCTCCACCTCCTCCTCCGCTCTCTCTCTGGGTGCCAAGGGGCCAGATCTAGGGCTCAGGCAACTTCTAGGAAGCATTTTCTCCTGCGGCTCCTGAATGGGGCTTCCTACTGT